>NW_027590617.1:207500-212500 GCF_964213995.1 Mustelus asterias
TGAGTGAGAGTGCGTGTGTGAGTGAGAGTGCGTGTGTGAGTGAGAGTGCGTGTGTGAGTGAGAGTGCGTGTGTGAGTGAGAGTGCGTGTGTGAGTGAGAGTGCGTGTGTGAGTGAGAGTGCGTGTGTGAGTGAGAGTGCGTGTGTGAGTGAGAGTGCGTGTGAGAGTGAGAGTGCGTGTGAGTGTGAGTGTGTGTGTGAGTGTGAGTGTGTGAGTGTGTGTGAGTGTGTGAGTGCGTGTGTGAGAGTGTGTGTGAGTGCGTGTGAGAGTGCGTGTGTGAGTGCGTGTGAGAGTGCGTGTGTGTGTGTGAGAGTGAGAGTGCGTGTGTGTGAGAGTGCGTGTGTGTGAGAGTGAGAGTGCGTGTGTGTGAGAGTGGGAGTGCGTCTGTGTGTGAGTGAGAGTGAGAGTGCATGTGAGAGTGAGAGTGCGTGTGAGAGTGCGTGTGAGAGTGAGAGTGCGTGTGAGAGTGAGAGTGCGTGTGAGAGTGAGAGTGCGTGTGAGAGTGAGAGTGCGTGTGAGAGTGAGAGTGCGTGTGAGAGTGAGAGTGCGTGTGAGAGTGAGAGTGCGTGTGAGAGTGAGAGGTGCGTGTGAGAGTGAGAGTGCGGTGAGAGTGAGAGTGCGTGTGAGAGTGAGAGTGCGTGTGAGAGTGAGAGTGCGTGTGAGAGTGAGAGTGCGTGTGAGAGTGAGAGTGCGTGGTGAGAGTGAGAGTGCGTGTGAGAGTGAGAGTGCGTGTGAGAGTGAGAGTGCGTGTGAGAGTGAGAGGCGTGTGAGAGTGAGAGTGCGTGTGAGAGTGAGAGTGCGTGTGAGAGAGGGAGTGCGTGTGAGAGAGGAGAGCGTGTGTGAGAGGGAGTGCGTGTGTAGAGAGAGTGCGTGTGTGAGAGGGAGTGCGTGTGAGAGAGGGAGTGCGTGTGAGAGAGGGAGAGCGTGTGAGAGAGGGAGAGCGTGTGAGAGAGGGAGAGCGTGTGTGAGAGGGAGAGGCGTGTGAGAGGGAGAGCGTGTGTGAGGGGAGTGCGTGTGTGAGTGGGAGTGGCGTGTGGGAGTGCGTGTGTGAGTGGGAGTGCGTGTGTGAGTGGGAGTGCGTGTGTGAGTGGGAGTGCGTGTGTGAGGGGGAGTGCGTGTGTGAGTGGAGTGCGTGTGTGAGTGAGAGTGCGTGTGTGAGTGAGAGTGCGTGTGTGAGTGAGAGTGCGTGTGTGAGTGAGAGTGCGTGTGTGAGTGAGAGTGCGTGTGTGAGTGAGAGTGCGTGTGTGAGTGAGAGTGCGTGTGTGGAGTGAGAGTGCGTGTGAGAGTGAGAGTGCGTGTGAGTGTGAGTGTGTGTGAGTGTGAGTGTGTGAGTTGTGTTGGGTGTGTGTGAGTGTGTGAGTGCGTGTGTGAGAGTGTGTGTGAGTGCGTGTGAGAGTGCGTGTGTGAGTGCGTGTGAGAGTGCGTGTGTGTGTGTGAGAGTGAGAGTGCGTGTGTGTGAGAGTGCGTGTGTGTGAGAGTGAGAGTGCGTGTGTGTGAGAGTGGGAGTGCGTCTGTGTGTGAGTGAGAGTGAGAGTGCATGTGAGAGTGAGAGTGCGTGTGAGAGTGCGTGTGAGAGTGAGAGTGCGTGTGAGAGTGAGAGTGCGTGTGAGAGTGAGAGTGCGTGTGAGAGTGAGAGTGCGTGTGAGAGTGAGAGTGCGTGTGAGAGTGAGAGTGCGTGTGAGAGTGAGAGTGCGTGTGAGAGTGAGAGTGCGTGTGAGAGTGAGAGTGCGTGTGAGAGTGAGAGTGCGTGTGAGAGTGAGAGTGCGTGTGAGAGTGAGAGTGCGTGTGAGAGTGAGAGTGCGTGTGAGAGTGAGAGTGCGTGTGAGAGTGAGAGTGCGTGTGAGAGTGAGAGTGCGTGTGAGAGTGAGAGTGCGTGTGAGAGTGAGAGTGCGTGTGAGAGTGAGAGTGCGTGTGAGAGTGAGAGTGCGTGTGAGAGTGAGAGTGCGTGTGAGAGTGAGAGTGCGTGTGAGAGTGAGAGTGCGTGTGAGAGTGCGTGTGAGAGTGCGTGTGAGAGTGCGTGTGAGAGTGCGTGTGAGAGTGCGTGTGAGAGTGCGTGTGAGAGTGCGTGTGAGAGTGCGTGTGAGAGTGCGTGTGAGAGTGCGTGTGCGTGTGTGTGTGAGAGTGAGAGTGCGTGTGTGTGCGAGTGAGAGTGCGTGTGAGAGTGAGAGTGAGAGTGCGTGTGTGTGTGAGAGTGAGAGTGCGTGTGAGAGTGAGAGTGCGTGTGAGAGTGAGAGTGCGTGTGAGAGTGAGAGTGCGTGTGAGAGTGAGAGTGCGTGAGAGAGTGAGAGTGCGTGTGAGAGTGAGAGTGTGTGAGAGTGTGCGCGCGAGGGAGAGAGAGCGCGCGCGCGCGCGAGGGAGAGAGAGCGCGCGCGCGAGGGAGAGAGAGCGCGGCGCGAGGGAGAGAGAGCGCGCGCGCGAGGGAGAGAGAGCGCGCGCGCGAGTGAGAGAGAGAGAGCGCGCGCGCGAGGGAGAGAGCGCGCGCGCGCGCGAGGGAGAGGGAGCGCGCGCGCGAAGGAGAGAGAGCGCGCGCGCGAGGGAGAGAGAGCGCGCGCGCGAGGGAGAGAGAGCGCGTGCGCGCGAGGGAGTGTGCGTGGGCGTGTGTGTGTGTGACAGTGTGCGCACCCCAAGGCTGTGTCGCCTCCCTGCAGAATGGGCTCCAGAATAGGAAATAGTTCCTCTTATCTGCGCTATTAGTCTCTGAGTGAACCCTGCAAGGCCAATATATCCTTCCTGAGTGTGGGGCCTCAGACCTCAAGGCATTTACTCCCATTGCGCAATTAGTCTCTGAGTGACCCTCTTCAAGTCAAGGAGACAGAGAAATGCAGCCCTGAAGGAGGTCAATGTGCTGCCATTGTTAGAGAGTCGTCCAGTTGGTTGGGTGAAGGTGATTGGAGAAGGGAATGGGTGAAAGGAGGGGGTATGTGTAAATGTGACTGACAATCTTGGCGACGAGGATGGAGTGTGTGCTGCTGATTTCTGATGGTTTTCCCGCTCTGTTTGAATGGCAGGTTGGATCTGGATTGACGAGGTGCGTTAACCAGGCAGTGCCGAGACAGTTCCAGCCACCATGCGCAGAGCCATCATCCTCCTGCCCTGCCTCTTGGCCTGGGGCCTGGCATCGCCATTCCAGCAACATGGCTTCCTGGATTTCATCGACGACCTGACAGGACTACAGAATGACGAGGGCTCTGCCATCGAACCACTGCCCACACCAAAACCCACAAAACCTCCCCGCAGACCCGACATCGTGCCGCTCGACTACCCCATCTGCCCCTTCGGCTGCCAATGCCACCGGCGGGTACTCCAGTGCTCAGATCTGGGTGGGTATCTCCCCTCCCGCCCTGTCAGAGGGTCAGTGCTGAGGGAGCGCCGCACTGTGGGAGGGTCAGTGCTGAGGGAGCGCCGCACTGTGGGAGGGTCAGTTCTGAGGGGGCGCCGCACTGTGGGAGGGTCACTGCTGAGGGGGCGCCGCACTGTGGGAGGGTCAGTGCTGAGGGAGCGCTGCATTGTGGGAGGGTCAGTGCTGAGGGAGCGCCGCACTGTGGGAGGGTCAGTGCTGAGGGAGCGCCGCAGTATGGGAGGGTCAGTGCTGAGGGAGCGCCGCACTGTGGGAGGGTCAGTGCTGAGGGAGCACAGAAGGCTCACTTACCTTCCTGTCCCCATCTTTCTCTTCCTTTCCCTTTTAGAGTGACGTTTGGTGAACGATCTTTCTCTTTGATCCCATGTACAGGTCTGAAGGAGATTCCAGCCAATATACCAAAGGACACCAGCTTGCTGGATCTCCAGAACAACAAAATTACTGAGATCAAAGAAAAGGACTTTCAGGGGCTCAGCAAACTTTACGTAAGTGTTTGAGGAGACCATTCATGTCAGTAAGCAAGGGTAGGAGGGCCATTCCCCCCCCCACCTCTCAAGTGCTGCACTCCCATTCTGTATGACCTGACTCTCTCCCCAAATCTACTTTCCTGCACAGTGGTTAGCACTGCTGCCTCACAGCACCAGGGACCCGGGTTCGATTCCCGGCTTGGGTCACTGTCTGTGTGGAGTTTGCATGTTCGGGCGGCACGGTGGCACAGTGGTTAGCACTGCTGCCTCACAGCGCCAGGGACCCGGGTTCGATTCCCGGCTTGGGTCACTGTCTGTGTGGAGTTTGCACATTCTCCTCGTGTCTGCGTGGGTTTCCTCCGGGTGCTCCGGCTTCCTCCCACAGTCCAAAGATGTGCGGGTTAGGTTGATTGGCCATGCTAAAAATTGCCTTCGTGTCCTGAGATGCGTAGGCTAGAGGGATTAGTGGGTAAATATGTAGGGATATGGGGGTAGGGCCTGGGTGGGATTGTGGTCGGTGCAGACTCGATGGGCCGAATGGCCTCTTTCTGTGCTGCAGGGTTTCTAAGATTCTTCTAAGATTCTCCCCGTGTCTGCGTGGGTTTCCTCCGGGTGCTCCGGTTTCCTCCCACAGCCTGAAAGACGCGCTGGTTAGGGTGCATTGGCCGTGCTAAATTCTCTCTCAGTGTAACCCGAACAGGGGTGTGGCGACTGGGGGATTTTCACAGTAACTTCACTGCAGTGTTAATGGAAGCCTACTTGTGACACTAATATATAAAACTTAACCTTAAACTGTCTGCCCCCTCCCCCCTTTTGTCGATCAGAAATCTGTGCAACTCGCCCTTGAATATATTCAGTGAGCCGCAGCCCCCACTGCCGTCTGTGTGGGCGGCGGGGGGGGGGGGGGGGGGTTCCACAGACTGCCCACCCTCTGAGAGAAGAAATTCCTCCTCATCTCCCTCTTCACTGGGAGACCCCCTCATTCTGAAACTGTGCCCCCGCTCTCCCCTCCGCCTCCCCCACAGTTCTCGGTTCCCCCGCACAAGAAGGGGGAAACATTCTCTCAGAATCCACCCTGTCAAACCCGCCCCCCTCAGAATCGGAGATGTTTCAATAAGATCCCCTCTCATTCTTCTAAACTCCAATGGGTTCAGGCCCCGACCTGCTCAACCTTCT
>NW_027590617.1:217500-232659 GCF_964213995.1 Mustelus asterias
TGGGGGTATGTGTGTTGAGGGGTGGGGGGTGTGTGAGGGGGGTAGGGGGTGGGTGCGACAGTGCCAATATTTGAACAGGGGGATGTGAGGGATGTGTGTGTGTGTGTTTGTGTGGGGGGGGGGATGAGTTGGGGGGGGTGTGTTGGGGGGGGGTATGTGTGGTGAGGGGGGTGTTGGGGGGTGGCAGTGGATGTGACAATGCCGATATTTGAACAGGGGGATGTGTGTGGAGGAGGGGGTGTGAGTGGGGGGCGTGGGGGGGGGGGGGTGGTTGTGTGTTGGGGGTGTGTGTGTGGGCGAGGGGGTGTGTGGGCGAGGGGTTGTGTGGGGGGGGCGGTGTATGTGTGGGGTTGGGGTGTGTTGGGGTGGTGTGTGTGTGGGTGTGCCATGTAGTGGGGAGCGGGCGGGGTGCGACAGTGCCGATATCTGAACAGGGGGGTGTGAGGGAGAGGGATGTGAGGGAGGGGGATGTGAGGGAGGGCGATGTGAGGGAGGGGGATGTGAGGGAGGGGGATTTGAGGGAGGGGGATGTGAGGGAGGGGGATGTGAGGGAAGGGGATGTGAGGGAGGGGGATGTGAGGGAGGGGGATGTGAGGGAGGGGGATGTGAGGGAGGGGGATGTGAGGGAGGGGGATGTGAGGGAGGGGGAAGTGAGGGAGGGGGATGTGAGGGAGGGGGATGTGAGGGAGGGGGATGTGAGGGAGGGCGATGTGAGGGAGGGGGATGTGAGGGAGGGGGATGTGAGGGAGGGGGATTTGAGGGAGGGGGATGTGAGGGAGGGGGATGTGAGGGAAGGGGATGTGAGGGAGGGGGATGTGAGGGAGGGGGATGTGAGGGAGGGCAATGTGAGGGAGGGGGATGTGAGGGAGGGGGATGTGAGGGAGGGGGATGTGAGGGAGGGGGAAGTGAGGGAGGGGGATGTGAGGGAGGGGGATGTGAGGGAGGGCGATGTGAGGGAGGGGGATGTGAGGGAGGGGCATTTGAGGGAGGGGGATGTGAGGGAGGGGGATGTGAGGGAGGGGGATGTGAGGGAGGGGGATGTGAGGGAGGGGGATGTGAGGGAGGGGGATTTGAGGGAGGGGGATGTGAGGGAGGGGGATGTGAGGGAAGGGGATGTGAGGGAGGGGGATGTGAGGGAGGGGGATGTGAGGGAGAGCCGGTGTAAGCCGGGGACTGATTCAGTGCACGGGAAAATCTCACTCTAGAGATTTAACCCTCTGGCCGTCTGCGTCTCGAATGAGCCCGGCCGCTGAGTCCCATCTGGGGTTGGCAATTCCGCAGGGATCCAATCATCGGAGCGAAGGAATTTCTCCGCCAGCCTGGGCCCAAAATGGCCGGCCTTTATCCTGGGCCAGGGAGCAGTGGATTGTGGGTCTTGGTGATACAAGTGTAGACAATGCGCTGGCATCTCTGCGGATTGCATCTCGAATCCACCCTCCCCCTCACACGCGATTGTCTGCTTTCCCTTTCAGAAATGGGCGGCAACCCTCTGGACAATGGGGGCTTCGAGCCGGGCGCCTTCGACGGGCTGAAGTTGAATTACATGCGCATCTCGGAGGCCAAGCTGTCGGGAATCCCCAAAGGTAAGCTTTCCCAGCCACGCCCGGCCTCCCAGGAGCTCTGTGCATCTGGCCCCAGCCAGGCGCCAAGTCTCCGGGGCAACCTCAGTGTGTCAGAGATCACTGCTTCATATCTCCGAACCCAGAGGCACGAGCCTCAGAATCTAGGCCTGAAGCTCGTCCCCTCGATTCCTGTCATGAGGGAGCGCCGCACTGTGGCAGGGTCAGTGCTGAGGGAGCGCCGCACTGTGGGGGGGTCAGTGCCGAGGGAGCGCTGCACTGTGGGAGGGTCAGTGCTGAGGGAGCGCTGCACTGTGGGAGGGTCAGTGCTGAGGGAGCGCCGCACTGTGGGAGGGTCAGTGCCGAGGGAGCGCCGCACTGTGGGAGGGTCAGTGCTGAGGGAGCGCCGCACTGTGGGAGGGTCGGTGCTGAGGGAGCGCCGCACTGTGGGAGGCTCAGTGCTGAGGGAGCGCCGCACTGTGGGAGGGTTAGTGCTGAGGGAGCGCCGCACTGTGGGAGGGTCAGTGCTGAGGGAGCGCCGCACTGTGGGAGGGTCACTGCTGAGGGAGCGCCGCACTGTGGGAGGGTCAGTGCTGAGGGAGCGCCGCACTGTGGGAGGGTCAGTGCTGAGGGAGCGCCACACTGTGGGAGGGTCAGTGCTGAGGGAGGGTCAGTGCTGAGGGAGCGCCGCACTGTCGGAGTGTCAGTGCTGAGGGAGCGCCGCACTGCGGGAGGGTCAGTGCTGAGGGAGCGCCACACTGTGGGAGGGTCAGTGCTGAGGGAGGGTCAGTGCTGAGGGAGCGCCGCACTGTCGGAGTGTCAGTGCTGAGGGAGCGCCGCACTGTGGGAGGGTCAGTGCTGAGGGAGCGCCGCTTAGCTCCGCCTCCTCTGAATCTGCGTGCTTGCCCCTGTGCCTCGCTGATAATTGACTGATTTAACATAAGAACTAGGAGCAGGAGTAGGCCATTCGGCCCCTCGAGCCTGCTCCGCCATTCAATAAGATCATGGCTGATCTTTTCGTGGACTCAGCTCCACTTACCGCCCGCTCACCATAAACCCTTAATTCCTTTACTGTTCAAAAATTTATCTATCCTTACCTTAAAAACATTCAATGAGGTAGCCTCAACTGCTTCACTGGGCAGGGAATTCCACAGATTCACAACCCTTTGTGTGAAGAAGTTCCTCCTCAACTCAGTCCTAATTCTGCTCCCCCTTATTTTGAGGCCATGCCCCCGAGTTCTAGTTTCACCCGCCAGTGGAAACAACTTCCCTGCTTCTATCTTATCTATTCCCTTCATAATCTTATATGTTTCTATAAGATCTCCCCTCATTCTTCTCAATTCCAACGAGTATAGCCCCAGTCTACTCAGTCTCTCCTCATAAGCCAACCCTCTCAACTCTGGAATCAACCTAATGAATCTCCTCTGCACTCCCTCCAGTGCCAGTATATCCTTTCTCAAGTAAGGAGACCAAAACTGTACACAGTACTCCAGGTGTGGCCTCACCAGCACCTTATACAGCTGCAACATAACCTCACTGTTTTTAAACTCCATCCCTCTAGCAATAAAGGACAAAATTCTATTTGCCTTCTTAATTACCTGCTGCACCAACAAACCAACTCCTTGAGATTCCTGCACAAGGACACCCAGGTCCCTCTGCTCAGCAGCATGCTGCAATTTTTTACCATTTAAATGATAGTCCATTTTGTTGTTATTCCTACCAAAATGGATGACCTCACATTTACCAACATTGTGCTCCATCTGCCAGACCCTCACCCACTCACTTAGACTATCTATATCCCTTTGCAGACTTTCAGCATCCTCTGCACACTTTGCTCTGCCACTCATCTTCATGTCATCTGCGAATTTTGACACACTTCACTTGGTCCCCAATTCCAAATCATCTCTGTAAATCGTAAACAATTGCGGTCCCAACACTGATCCCTGAGACACACCACTAGTCACTGATCACCAACCAGAAAAACACCCATTTATCCCCACTCTTTGCTTTCTGTTAGTTAACTAATGCTCTATCCATGCTAATACATTACCCGTAACACTGTGCACCTTTATCTTATGTAGCAGTCTTTGATGCAGCACCTTGTCGAAAGCCTTCTGGAAATCCAGATACATCCACAGGTTCCCCATTGTCCACTGCACATGTAATGTTCTCAAAGAATTCCACCAAATTAGTCAAACATGACCTTCTCTTCATGAACCCATGCTGCGTCTTGCCAATGGGACAATTTATATCCAGATGTCTCGCTATTTCTTCCTTGATGATAGATTCAAGCATTTTCCCTACTACAGAAGTTAAACTAACCGGCCTATAGTTACCTGCCTTTTATCTACCTCCTTTTTTAAACACTGGCGTCACATTTGCTGTTTTCCAATCTGTGGGAACCACCCCAGAGTCCAGTGAATTTTGGTAAATTACCACTCGTGCATTTGCTATTTCCCCCGCCATCTCTTTTAGAACCCTGGGATGCATTCCATCAGGACCAGGAGACTTGTCTACCTTTAGCCCCATTAACTTGCCCAACACTACCTCTTTCGTGATAATGATAGTTTCTAGGTCCTCACCTGCCATAGCCTCCCTGTGATCAATTTTTGGCATGTTATTTGTGTCTTCCACTGTGAAGACCGACACAAAATACCTGTTCAATGCCTCAGCCATTTTCTCATTTCCAGTTATTACATCCCCCTTCTCATCCTCTAAAGGACCAATGTTTACTTTAGCCACTCTTTTTTGTTCTATATATTTGTAGAAACTTTTGCTATCTGTTTTTATATTCTGAGCGAGTTTACTCTCATAATCCATCTTACTTTTCTTTATAGCTTTTTTCGTGGCTTTCTGCTGACCTTTAAAGATTTCCCAATCCTCTGGTTTCCCACTAATCTTTGCCACTTTGTATTTTCTTTCAATTTGACACCCTCCTTTATTTCCTTAGATATCCATGGCTGATTATCTCTTTTTCTACAGTCCTTCCTTATCACTGGTATATACTTTTATCGTTTAGATTTGCCAAACACACTCCACGAGCTTCACTTGGACCACAACAAGATTCAGACCATCGAACTGGAGGACTTGATTCGATACAACAGTATCAGCAGGTGAGCCTGTCCGATATGTTCGTTAGAAGGTGCTCTCACCCCTCACACAAACCCGCAATGTGTTATATCAGTTTCAATGACGCTGTGTTGCCGGGTGGTTCGGCCCCTGAGGCCCCACGACCATCAAACACCCTTTGTCTGCTCGCAGTCAACAGAGTACCAACCGCACCCAACCAGCCGCACGCACACAAAACTCAGAAAGGCAATGCCTAATCTTCGAGGCCATTCCACGACCGGAACAGCACCTGACCAAACAATCCCGAGTGCGCTGAGGGTCACTCGAACTGCCCATCAAAGATTGACCATCCGGCTCGCAAGTGTTGCTCACTTACACGTGCTAGTGAGCTCCATGTGTTCGCACGCAAGGACTCCCCAGCTGCAGGCAAAAGGACCGTGCCCAGGCATCCTATTTGTTCGAACCGTCGAGGAGCGTTGGGGAACAAGTGTTGCCGAGTGCATTCTCCAGGGCGACGCCTCAACCAATCAGTCAACCGATCAGCATCCTTTTCTTATGCTGTATAAACGGTTGTCCACTTTGACATTTGGTATCCTGGCGAATGTGTGCTGATGAGTACAAGTCAAAAAAGTTTGACAGCATCTCTCTTTTTCAACAATCAGTGATAATGAGTATCTCCGGGGGGTTTCCCAGGCTCAGCCAATGTGTGAAGCATTTTTTTTTAAACACACGGTTCTCTGTTGTTTGGAGGAGTCCATAAATCCCCCCACCTGGAG
This sequence comes from Mustelus asterias, assembly GCF_964213995.1. Lineage (NCBI taxonomy): Eukaryota > Metazoa > Chordata > Chondrichthyes > Carcharhiniformes > Triakidae > Mustelus > Mustelus asterias. Next base: position 222,905 of record NW_027590617.1, read on the forward strand.
GTCACAGCACGCTACTGCAGCGTGATGGTTTACATAGCAAATGACAATGGGCAAATGTTGTTCGGGAGAGAGGAAGCCAGAAACAGGAGGAGAAGATCAAGCTTCTCTTGGGCAACAAAGTGCCCGGTCAAAGTTCATCTCAGCAGGAAGTCATGTTACCCTGGATGAGACGTACACGGGTTAAAGTTCTTAAGGACAAGAAATAAGGGTTTTTTTTCGGTCAGGAAGGATGGGGTCAAAGTTCACGGTCACAGGAAGTTAGGTTTCCTGGACAGGCAATGTGGGGTTAAAGTTCACAAAGACAGGAAGCACGCTTCTTTTTGGGGACAGGAAGTGCTGGTCAAAGTTAACATCTAAGGACGTTAGGCTTTTGTGGACAGGGTCAAAGTTCCTTATGACAGGAAGTAAAGTTTTTTTTGGAGGACAGGAAGTGCCGGGACAAAATTCACATCCGCAGGAAGTTAGGTTTTTGTGGATATGCCCCACAGGGTCAAATTTCGTAATGACAGGAAATAAGTCTTTTTTTGGGGGGGACTGGAAGTGTCTGGTCAAAGTTCACATCTGCAGAATGTTAGGTCGTTGTACAGGGTTAAGGTTCGTGACGACCGGACGTTTGGCCTTCTGGGCCATTCTTACCCAGGCACCCCGGGCCACCAAGATGGCCGCCAATGGACTTGGTTTCTTTACCCTCCAGGGCGGCGACCTTGATTACTGAGCTGATTGGTTGCGTGGGAGTGCCCGAGTAAAAATAACTTCTGATTAAATCGAGGATTCAGTCGAGGCAAGTGTCAACGGAGTGAGGTTGTCCCTTGGAGGGGGCGCAGCGTAGGTTTACAGGAATGATACCTGGTCTTCAGGGGTTTAAGTATGAGGAGAAATTATTTAATTGGGCCTGTTTTCTCTAGAATTTAGAAGGTTATGGGATGATCATAGAGTCAGAGAGGTTTACAGCACGGAAACAGGCCCTTCGGCCCAACTTGTCCATGCAGCTCTTTTTTTTTTAAAACCCCTAAGCTAATCCCAATTGCCCGCATTTGGCCCATATCCCTCTATACCCACGTAACTATCTAAATGCTTCTTAAAAGACAAAATTGGACCCGTCTCTACTACTACCTCTGGCAGCTTGTTCCAGACACTCACCACCCTCTGTGTGAAAAAATTGCCCCTCTGGACACTTTTGTATCTCTCCCCTCTCACCTTAAACCTATGCCTTCTAGTTTTAGACTCCAAGTCTTCAAGATACTAACAGGAAAAGACAGGGTAGATAAAGATAAACTATTTCCACTGGTTGGAGATTCGAGAACTAGGGAGCATTGTCTGAAGATTAGGGCCAGACTGTTCAGGAGAGACGTTAGGAAGCGTTGCTGCACACACAGGGAGGAGAGGGTTTGGAATTCTCCTCCCGAAACGGCCGTCGACGCCGGATCAGTTGGTAATTTTAAATCGGAGATAGAACATAGAACAGTACAGCACAGAACAGGCCCTTCGGCCCACGATGTTGTGCCGAGCTTTATCTGAAACCAAGATCAAGCTATCCCACTCCCTATCATCCTGGTGTGCTCCATGTGCCTATCCAATAACCGCTTAAATGTTCCTAAAGTGTCTGACTCCACTATCACTGCAGGCAGTCCATTCCACACCCCAACCACTCTCTGCGTAAAGAACCTACCTCTGATATCCTTCCTATATCTCCCACCACGAACCCTATAGTTATGCCCCCTTGTAATAGCTCCATCCACCCGAGGAAATAGTCTTTGAACGTTCACTCTATCTATCCCCTTCATCATTTTATAAACCTCTATTAAGTCTCCCCTCAGCCTCCTCCGCTCCAGAGAGAACAGCCCTAGCTCCCTCAACCTTTCCTCATAAGACCTACCCTCCAAACCAGGCAGCATCCTGGTAAATCTCCTTTGCACACTTTCCAGCACTTCCACATCCTTCTTATAGTGAGGTGACCAGAACAGCACACAATATTCCAAATGTGGTCTCACCAAGGTCCTGTACAGTTGCAGCATAACCCCACGGCTCTTAAACTCCAACCCCCTGTTAATAAACGCTAACACACTATAGGCCTTCTTCACAGATCTATCCACTTGAGTGGCAACCTTTAGAGATCTGTGGATATGGACCCCAAGATCTCTCTGTTCCTCCACAGTCTTCAGAACCCTACCTTTGACCCTGTAATCCACATTTAAATTAGTCCTACCAAAATGAATCACCTCACATTTATCAGGGTTAAACTCCATTTGCCATTTTTCAGCCCAGCTTTGCATCCTATCTATGTCTCTTTGCAGCCTACAACAGCCCTCCAACTCATCCACTACTCCACCAATCTTGGTGTCATCAGCAAATTTACTGATCCACCCTTCAGCCCCCTCCTCTAAGTCATTAATAAAAATCACAAAGAGCAGAGGACCAAGCACTGATCCCTGTGGCACTCCGCTAGCAACCTGCCTCCAATCCGAGGATAGGGCCGAGGATGGATAAATCTTTGTTAAAGCAAAGGTGTTAAGGGATCGGTTCCGAAGGCGGGTGTGTGGAGTTAGGCCTCAGGTCAGATATCATTTTACTGAATGTCGGGGAACAGACTCGAGGAGCTGAATGGCCTCCTGTAGCTTCTGCTCCTAAGATTCTGGCCCCGTAGGTCCCAGGCAAACAAGAATGATTGTTCATAATCGATTCTGTGTGAAGTAATTGGGGTGTGAGCCTGCGATACGTCTGCAGGAGAGAGAGAGAGAGAGCGACAGAGAGAGAGGGAGACAGTGCGAGAGAGGCATAGAGTGACGGAGAGATAACTAGCAAAGAGAGAGAACAAGCGACAGAGGGAGAGAGTGACAGAGGCAGACTGAGAGACAGACAGAGAGAGAGAGAGTGAACTACACACCCACACTGTGGAAGAGTCGGCCAATCCACAGGATCCAGTGGAGGTCTTTCCACACTCAACACGGCGAGATCCGGGTAATCCCGCACGCAGGGCGAGGGAGAGAGAATCCGGGTAATCCTGCACGCGGGCGAGGTGGGAGAATCCGGGTACTCCCGCACGCGGGCGAGGTGGGAGAATCCGGGTAATCCTGCACGCGGGCGAGGTGGGAGAATCCGGCTAATCCTGCACGCGGGCGAGGTGGGAGAATCCGGGTAATCCCGCACGCGGGCGAGGTGGGAGAATCCGGGTAATCCTGCACGCGGGCGAGGTGGGAGAATCCGGGTAATCCTGCACGCGGGCGAGGTGGGAGAATCCGGGTACTCCTGCACGCGGGCGAGGTGGGAGAATCCGGGTAATCCCGCACGCGGGCGAGGTGGGAGAATCCGGGTAATCCTGCACGCGGGCGAGGTGGGAGAATCCGGGTAATCCTGCACGCGGGCGAGGTGGGAGAATCCGGGTAATCCTGCACGCGGGCGAGGTGGGAGAATCCGGGTAATCCTGCACGCGGGCGAGGTGGGAGAATCCGGGTAATCCCGCACGCGGGCGAGGTGGGAGAATCTGGGTAATCCTGCACGCGGGCGAGGTGGGAGAATCCGGGTAATCCTGCACGCGGGCGAGGTGGGAGAATCCGGGTAATCCTGCACGCGGGCGAGGTGGGAGAATCCGGGTAATCCCGCACGCGGGCGAGGTGGGAGAATCCGGGTAATCCCGCACGTGGGCGAGGTGGGAGAATCCGGGTAATCCCGCACGCGGGCGAGGTGGGAGAATCCGGGTAATCCCGCACGCGGGCGAGGTGGGAGAATCCCGTCCACCATCTGCTTCGCTAATGTCCCCTTTTGGGGAAAGGGGAAATCTGCCATTGCTTACCCCAATTGGGGCGACACGTGACACCTGCCCTCCCCCCCCCCCCCCCCCCCTCCGACACACCCACACACCACACACAGACACACACACACACACACACACACAGACACAGACCCACACAGACACACACACACACACAGACCCACAGAGACACAGACACACTCACACACACACTCACACACACCCACACAGACACACACACACACACACACAGACACAGACCCACACAGACACACACACACACACACACACAGACCCACAGAGACACAGACACACTCACACACACACACACTCACACACACAGACACACACCCACACAGACACAGACACACCCACACACACACGGACCCACACAGACACACACACACACTCACACAGACCCACACAGACACAGACACACTCACACACACACACTCACACACACAGACACACACACACACACAGACACAGACAGACAAACACACACACACCACACACACACAGACACAGACAGACACACACACAGACACACACACACACACACACAGACAGACACACACACACACAGACAGACACACACCACACACACAGACAGACACACACAGACAGACACACACACAGACACACACACACAGACAGACACACACACACACAGACAGACACACACCACACACACACACAGACACACACAGACAGACACACACACACACTGTGGCGACTCTCAGACTCCCCTCTGGGAAGGGAGGGCAGTACGGGGTGGGTGATGAACCCAGCCACACCCACCTCCCGCAAATGACTTTTTTAACGAAACGATGCCCCCCTCCCCCCCTCCCCCCCGCCCCCCCCCCTCCCCCCCCTCCCCCTCCCCCCCTCCCCCCCTCCCCCCCCTCCCCCCCTCCCCCCCCGCCCCCCCTGACGTTTTGTTACAATTTCCCTGCAGGCTTCAGTTAAGGCCTTGTCGAGGTGTTGGAGAAATATCCCTGGCAGCAAAGGCTGTGGCAATTGCCCCCCCCTGTCAGGGTCACACAGAGTAATGGTCACCAGCTCGGGAATCCCCCACCGCCTGCCTCCCCTGGTCAAGTAGGCCATTCGGCCCTTCGAGCCTTTCCCTCTATTCATTCTGACCGTGGCTGATCATCCAACTCAATATCCTGATCCCACCTTCCCCCCCCCAATTCCTTTGATCCCCTTCACCCCGAGTGTTGTATCGAACTGCTTCTTGAATACATTCAATGTTTTGGCCTCAACTACTTCCTGTGGTGGTGAATTCCACAGGCTGACCACTCTCTGGGTGAAGAAATGTCTCCTCACCTCCGTCCTAAATGGTCTACCCCGAATCCTCGGACTGTGACCCCTGGTTCTGGACTCCCCCCACCATCGGGAACATCCTCCCTGCATCTACCCTGTCTAGTCCTGTTAGAATCTTATAAGTCTCTATGAGATCCCCCCCTCATTCGCCTGAACTCCAGCGAATAACAATCCTAACCTAGTCAATCTCTCCTCATACATCAGCCCCGCCATCCCCGGAATCAGCCTGGTAAACCTTCTCTGCGCTCCCTCACAGGACAGGATATGTTCGGTCAAAGTTCCCTGACCGGAGGTGCGGGAAAATCCCAGATTCTCCCAGAGCGTGAGCTTTATTTTTCGCGGGGAAGTGGACGGGGAAAAAGTGACGCCATTCAGCCCATCGTGCTTGCACTGGCCAAGAACCAGAAAGTACGGGAAAAGGATCGAGCTAAGCTCTCCCTCCGTGTACCCGAACAGGTGCCGGAGTGTGGCGACTAGGGGACTTTCACAGTAACTCCATTGCAGTGTTAATGTAAACCTACTTGTGATTAATAAATAAAAACATATTTACCCTGCTAACCCCTCCCCCGCCCCCGACACTAGGAGAATTTATCATGGCCAATCCATCTAACCCGCACATCTTTGAAGTGTGGGACCAGAGGAAACCCATGCAGACATGGGGAGAATGTGCAGACTCCGCACGGACAGTGAGCCAAGGTGGGAATCGAACCCGGGTCTCTGGCGCTGTGAGGCAGCAGTGCTGACCACTGTGCCACCGTGCCACCCAATGTCCACTTTCCTACCCTTTCCCCGTCACCCTCGACTCCCTTACTGATCTCAAACCTATCTCCGCCTTTAACATACACAAGGACTCTCCCCCCCCACAGCTCTCTGTGGCAAAGAGTTCCAAAGACTCTCAACTCTCCGAGGGAATAAATTCCCCCTCATCTCAGCCTCAAATTGGAGCCCCTTTATCCTGAGACTCTGTCCTCTGGCCCTTGACGCTCCCATAAGGGGGAAACACCCTCTCAGCGTTTCCCCTGTCTTGTCCTTGAGAATCCTCTCTGCTTCAATGAGATCACCTCTCATTCTTCTGAATTCCAATGAGCAGAGTCCAAACCTGTTTACCCTTTCCCTCGGAAGACAATCCTCCCTTACCAGGGATCATCCTCATGAACCTTCTCTGAACCGCCTTCAGTGAAACAATATCTTTCCTTAAATAAGGGGACTAAAACAGCTCACAATGATTCAGAGGTGGTCTGACCCGTACCTTCTACATTTGCAGCAAGATTTCCCGATTCTGATAGAATCCCTACAGGCCATTTGGCCCATCGAGTTTGGACCAACCACAACCCCACCCAGGTCCTGTCCCCATAACCCCACATATTTCCCCTGCTCATCCCCCTGACACTAAGGGGCAATTTTAGCCTGTCCAATCAACCTAACCCGCACACCTTTGGACTGTGGGAGGAAACCGGAGCACCCGGAGGAAACCCACGCAGACACGGGGAGAACGTGCAGACTCCGCACAGACAGTCACCCCCTTGAAATAAGGGCCAACATTCCATGAGCCTTCCCAATGACCCACTGCGCCTGCGTGCTGGCTTTCTGTGTTCCGTGCGCAGGTATCCCTCAAGTCCCATTGCGTTGTGGCTTTCCGCAGCCTCTCTCCATTTATATAACTGTTCTTCTGTTCTCCCTTCCAAAATGGCCAACCTTGGTGCATGATGGGAGAGCCGCCATCTTGAACCACTGCATTCTTGTGTGGAGTAGGTGCTGTGGGGAGGGAGGTGTGTGCGTCTGTGTGTGTGTGTGTGCGTGTGTGTGCGTGTGTGTGCGTGTGTGCGTGTGCCTGTGCATGTTACCTTTATACCGGCACTGTCCCCGGGGAAGGATAACGGTAGGGATCTGGTGAGTGCTGCTTCCAGTAAGGAAGCCATTTCACAAGGAAAGGGAATTAAGCAGTTTTCTGGATGCCGGAACCTCTCGAACTCTCGATCCCTGATTCTTTTCATTCAACGTCTCTTTCCAGATTGGGCCTGGGCTTTAACCAGATCCGGGATATCGAGAACGGGAGCCTGGCCTTCCTGCCCAGTCTCCGGGAACTTCACCTCGAACACAATAACTTGACCCGAGTGCCAGCAGGACTGACAGATATGAAATATCTCCAGGTGAGAGGACGCCGGGGCCTACCAGCACCCTCCCCGGGGTTACAGCCACCCGGGTGTCGGAGAGTCAGTGCTGAGGGAGCGCTGCACCGTGGGAGGGTCAGTGCTGAGGGAGCGCCGCACTGTGGGAGGGTCAGTGCTGAGGGAGCGCCGCACTGTGGGAGGGTCAGTGCTGAGGGAGCGCCGCACTGTGGGTCAGTGCTGAGGGAGTGCCGCACTGTGGGAGGGTCAGTGCTGAGGGAGCGCCGCACTGTGGGAGGGTCAGTGCTGAGGGAGCGCCGCACTGTGGGAGGGTCAGTGCTGAGGGAGCGCCGCACTGTGGGTCAGTGCTGAGGGAGTGCCGCACTGTGGCAGGGTCAGTGCTGAGGGAGCGCCGCACTGTGGGAGGGTCGGTGCTGAGGGAGCGCCGCACTGTGGGCGGGTCAGTGCTGAGGGAGCGCCGCACTGTGGGAGGGTCAGTGCTGAGGGAGCGCCGCACTGTGGGAGGGTCGGTGCTGAGGGAGTGCCGCACTGTGGGAGGGTCAGTGCTGAGGGAGCAGCCGCACTGTGGGAGGGTCGGTGCTGAGGGAGTGCCGCACTGTGGGAGGGTCAGTGCTGAGGGAGCGCCGCACTGTGGGAGGGTCAGTGCTGAGGGAGCGCCGCACTGTGGGAGGGTCGGTGCTGAGTGAGCGCCGCACTGTGGGAGGGTCAGTGCTGAGGGAGCGCCACACTGTGGGAGGGTCAGTGCTGAGGGAGCGCCGCACTGTGGGAGGGTCAGTGCTGAGGGAGCGCCGCATCGTGGGACAGTCAGTCGAGAGGGGCTGAATGGCCACCTCCTGTGGTTCTCTACAGAGACAGCTGATGACCCTTGATCTCTTTGCTCCTGTGTCCTTCCAGGTGGTCTATCTTCATTCCAACAACATCTCGCAAGTGAGCGTCAATGACTTTTGCTCCCCTGGGTTTGGATTCAAGAAGGCCTTTTACCATGGCATCAGCCTGTTTGACAATCCTGTTAACTACTGGGATGTTCAGCCTGCGGCTTTCCGATGTGTCACCGATCGCATGGCCATTCAGTTTGGCAACTACCGCAAGTAGCGGAATGCCATCGCTGCTGCCCTCCCCAACCTAACCGAGTTGTGAATCAGAAATTGTAAAAAGCAGATTAGATTTTAACCTTTCACACACACCTCTCCCCCCACTTCCCTCTCTCTCCTTCCCTCCACCTCTCCTCTCTCTCCCATCGCTGTCATCCCTCTCTCCCTCACCTTCCCGCTCATCCTCTATTCCCCCGTTCACCCTCTATTCTCCTGCTCAGCCTCTATTCCACCCTATCCCTCACCCTCCATGCCACCATTCCTCTAACTCCCCTTCCCTGCATCCCCACCTGCACTCTCTCTCTCACACACATACTCTCTGTCTCTCTCTCTCAGTCTCTCTCTGTCTCTCTCTCTCTCTTATCTCTCTCTATCTCTCTCTATCTCTGTCCCTCTCTATCTCTATCCCTCTCTATCTCTATCCCTCTCTCTCTCCCTCTCTGTCTCTTTCTCTCTCTCTCTGTCTCTCTCTCTCTGTCTCTCTCTCTCTGTCTCTCTCTCTCTCTCCCTCTCTGTCTCTTTCTCTCTCTCTCTGTCTCTCTCTCTCTGTCTCTCTCTCTGTCTCTCTCTCTGTCTCTCTCTGTCTCTCTCTCTCTCTCTCTCTCTCTGTCTCTCTCTCTCTCTCTTGTGTCCCACGCCTCATGTTCCTCCACCTCCAGTCGCACGCTGGGTCCAGGGCAACGATTGGTCAACTGGGAATTGGAAAGTCAGTCAGACACACTGACAGGTGGCAATGTAGGAAAGCAGCCCCTTGGGATTTGGAATGAATCCCTTCACTGCCTGCACGTTCCCCACTCCGAGCACCCTCCCGTGTGAGCACCCCCCCACTCCGAGCACCCCCCCACTCCGAGCACCCTCCCGTGTGAGCACCCCCCACTCCGAGCACCCCCCCACTCCGAGCACCCCCCACTCCGAGCACCCCCCCACTCCGAGCACCCCCCCACTCCGAGCACCCCCCCACTCCGAGCACCCCCCACTCCGAGCACCCCCCCACTCCGAGCACCCCCCCACTCCGAGCACCCCCCCACTCCGAGCACCCCCCCCACTCCGAGCACCCCCCCACTCCGAGCACCCCCCCACTCCGAGCACCCCCCCCACTCCGAGCACCCCCCCCACTCCGAGCACCCCCCCACTCCGAGCACCCCCCCCCTCCGAGCACCCCCCCCCCCTCCGAGCACCCCCCCCTCCGAGCACCCCCCCCACTCCGAGCACCCCCCCACTCCGAGCACCCCCCCCACTCCGAGCACCCCCCCCTCCCGAGCACCCCCCCCTCCGAGCACCCCCCCTCCGAGCACCCCCCCCTCCGAGCACCCCCGCACTCCGAGCACCCCCCCTCTGAGCACCCCCCCCACTCCGAGCACCCCCCCTCCGAGCACCCCCCCCACTCCGAGCACCCCCCCCACTCCGAGCACCCCCCCCACTCCGAGCACCCCCCCTCCGAGCACCCCCCCCCACTCCGAG